>NW_020897714.1:20074880-20094968 GCF_003984885.1 Neopelma chrysocephalum
TTCGCAGTGCCGCGTCCCAATTCCCTTTACCCCTCGGGCCGTGGCAAAAACTAGTACGTTATAATATTTCCCTCCAAATAATTGACATTTCTTTTGGTTTTTCTCAACAAACTACCCCTGTGTCACCCTCCTTTTTTTGCTTTTATAGAACTAGTATGCACACTTTTTCCTAGCTCGCTTATTTGATGCCTAGGTCACTTTTGCTGTCAGAATCTATTTATTGAATAAAACTGATTTTTTTTCCCCTTCTCAAGTTACAGTGAAAAATGTGCAAGAACTCTCAGTACAGGGATGTTGGTTACTAGGAAACACACTCTCAAGAGAGTGGAGTAGGAGCAGAAGCCTTGGACTACAAAGATTTATTTAGGGAAGGATCCTACAACAAGGGTTGGAATTAAAATAATAGTAATCTAAAAAAATGCCTTTGCTGAAGGACAAGTTTAAAGACAGAAATGGGCATCTGTAAGAGTCTTACAGCAGTCTTCTCCTCTTGTCCTAAGATGTTTTATGTAATGCTCCAAACTTTGTGGATATCTCTCAAGAAACAAACTTCAAATATTCTTAAGAATTAAAAAACCCCCAAAAGATACAGGGATTCAGGGAATCACAGAATGGTTTGAGTTGGAAGAGACCTTTTAAAGGCCATCTGGTCCAACCCCCCTACAATGAGTCAGAGTATCTTCAACTATATGAGGTTGCTCAGAGCCATGCCTAACCCGACCTTGAATGTTTCCAGGGATGGTGCATCCACCGTCTCTCTAGGTAACCCATTCCAGTGTTTTGCCACCCGCATTTAAAAAAGAAAGTCTTTCTTACATGTAATCTAAATCAACTCTCCTTCATTTTAAAACCATTACCCCTTGTTCTATCACAGCAGACTTCCTAAAAAGTTCATCTCCATCTTTCTTATAGGCTCCCTTCAAGTACTGGGAGGTTGCAACACAGTCTCCCTAGAGCATTCACTTTTCCAGGCTCAACAACCCCAACTCACAGCCTTTCCTCATAGGAGAGGTTCTCCATTCCTCTAATTATCTTCTTGGCCCTCCTCTGGATCCATTCCAATAGGTCCATGTCTTTCTTGTGCTGAGGATCCCAGAGCAGGATGTAGCACTCCAGGTGGGATTTCATCAGATCAAAGAGGGCCAGAAGCATCTCCCTTGACCTGCTGCCCACACTTCTTTTGGTGCAGCCCAGGATATGGCTGGCTTTCCAGGCTGTGAATGCACATTCCACTGAAGATTTTTGTTACCTGGCAGGAAAAACTCTGCTGCTTGTGGAGGAACAGAAATCAGACTGGGAGCGATATAAAGCCTGGAGAGAATTATACAGGAACTAAATGGACTATTAATTTACCGGATGGACACTCTACTGGATTGACTAGTTGTTCCCCAGTTTTACTGTGTTTTATGTATTTCTACTGTTGTACCCCTGTTTGCTGTTGGTTTTACATGAAGTTCAATATATATCTCCATATTAGTCCCCTTTCTCCCTCAGACTTTCCCACCAAAAGTTGTTTACTCCCTTGTTCTCCCCTGCTTTCCCGCTCCTCTGTCACTGATTGGCTGGTGTTTGCCGCAGTGCAGAGAGAGCTACCATTGGTCCTTTCCCCCAGATACCCAAAAGTTACACCCACCTTTCCCCTGTCTCCCAATCTTAACTCTCCCTGAGTTGTCAGTCTCAAGCTCCTCCCCGGTTCGGAATCCTCCCCTCAGACCTACCCTATTTAAGTCCCTGCTCTCCCTCAATAAAGTGGCATTGCTTCCTCACCCTTCACCTGTGCCTGAACCCTTATTGCAGTGCCGCGTCCCATTCCCTTTCCCCTCGGACCATGGCAGCTGCTCAGATCTGTCATGTCTAAGTATCACGCACAGTCATGATACTTAGGAGATGCCACTCTCTACATGGGCTCATGTTGGTTAATATGTTCAACCTGAAGTGATAAATGGGTCCTTGAATATGGCTTTGGAATATGACCTTTATCAATATTTGTGATTTTCTTAATTATTGTCAGTTAATTGGCAAAATAAGAGCACTAGGATAGAGCTAAATAAAATAATAATAATTAGAAAAACCAAACCATAAAAAAACACAAACAAAAATACTACTGAAAAAGACACCCATCCAAGAATAGTGACAGTATTCTATACTGTTTGTCTGGTGCTTCCATTCTATGCCCTCTAAAATATGGGAATATAAGTTAGGTGGAGCCTTCAGAGAAGAGAGGCATCAGCTCTTGAGGAGGAGATGTTCTAGTCTGGAGCATGTGGCTTGCAGAGAAAATAAGGGTCATAGGAAAGCGTTCAACAGAGAGACACAGTGAAACAGCTGAGAGGAACATGGGAAAGAACCACACCCAGGCCTTAGATGTAACAGAAGGAGGCACTTTGCAGGGACCAGAAAATACTGCAGAATCAGCTGTAAAACCAAAATTTACTGTGCAGATTGAAACAAAGCATTAAAGCAACTGCCTGCCTGCAAAACAACAGTGATCAGGGAGACAACTGTATATAAGCATCGTTTCCAGGCTGTTTTTCCTAGTCACTGAGTTAACAACATAACTGTTTTAATTAATAATCTAACAAAATCTGGCTTCTTTGAATTTAAAAGATTTTTGGTCTCCTACAGAATGGATTCTTACAAGGAGAAGTTCTGGGCATAGTTTTACCTGCCTAACTATAAGCCTTGTCACAATTCTGCATTTGAGGTATATTGTTCAAAGCTTTTCCTAAATGTCTCCCCGGTTCTCCTATAAGAAACCCCACGACACTCTGTGCCATATTGTTTGAAATACCTCGATGTGGTCTGGAAAATATGCAAAATAGGAAATGATCCAGCTAGGAGTCACTGAAGACAAATCTTACCCAAAACATTTACAGTACTGGAGCAAGGCCCAAAGTATCAATGCTTCTGTATTACTTATTTGGATTGACATATTTTAGAAAGAGAGTTGTAGGAGAAAGTCTTCCCTTTTATCATCTTGTAGTTTCACCTATGTATCACCAAACAGCACTATAGATGGAGATTTGAAGTGAATGAAGAGCCCCGTGCTCAAGTGGCATGAATGTCATCATAGTAATAAATAAAACCCTCTTGGAAAATTCCTAGAGAGACTGTGGCTTGATAACCTATTATGTCTGCTCTGCAAGGACCATGTAAGAAAGCACTGCCTCTGGCTATTTGTCTTAGATGTAATTAGTGTGCGTCGGATGCTCTCATGTTCCAAAACCAGAGCGGAGGTAACTGCAAGAGCCAGCTGGAGCCTGGCCCTACAAAGTTGGTGCCAGGCAGTTTGAAACAAACGCTAGTCTTTCCCACGCAGCAGTTTGCAGTGCTAAACACATCAAAGGCGGGCAGGCAGCCAGAGGCAAATTCATGGAGGTGTACACATATGATGATATGATGTGCTAGATACCAGAAGAGGAGGTAGTCTTAATCTTGACAGGTTATTCTCAGGTGAACACAAGAATAACAAGCTCTCCTCAGATAAAAAAAAAAATACAACCAAGATTTTTGAAAATAAGAAAGCAAAGAAAGTGTTTAGGTCTGTGAGCACCAAGATAACAGTTCTGAAAACATTCATGGCCTCTCCTGGGAATAGAACTTTGAGGCCTATAGCCTAGGAAGGCTTCATGCACTCCTTTCATGCTTAGGAGGCTGAAATGCCTCTAGAATGACAAGAGCTTCTCTTGGACTCTGACCACAGGGAAGGTGTGTTTTTACACAGCATTGAAGACTGGTGATCCACCCCCATAGTTAAAAAGCAACCAGAATGGCCCCAGAAAAATTGAGGGACATCAGGAGACCAAGGACAATTGTGCTTGGAACTACTGCAGTATAGTTTTTCTCAAATTTTCACAGATAGTTGTAAACATGTTTTTTTGGTTTAGTCAAAGCAAATTGTGCAGGAAACCTGAGGGATCTGCAGCTGAAAAAAAGGCCAGGAAAGATGATGTCCCTAAGAGAGGGATTCATGACCATATACAGAATAATTCAGTGTCCCATGTACTCACCTCTTGGCGCCTCCAAGGAAATGGCTTTACTACATACTCAGAACTGAAAAGGTACAGAAGCATACAATCAACTTGCTAAATTCCAGCTTTGATATTACAAGGCAAAAGCTCCTTTCCTAGGCCTTCAGTGTGGCATTTTGTTCATTTGTTTCCATGCTTAAATTCAAGGGTGAGGGCTGCCAGTTTGGAGAGAGAAGAATCATTGCATTTGAATTTTGCTGATTATTTGACCCTCTTGGGACAATAAATCAAGACCACCAGCATAGTAGAACAATTTTCAAACATTTCAGTCTACAGACCCACAAAAAGAATTGTCACATGTTCTACATCAACAGATTCAGAGCAAATAGCTGTGAAACCTGGGCAGCAGTGACTAAAAGCACTTTCACATGGTAGATGTCAGTTAAACATGAGAAATATCTAGGGTAGATGGTTTGGACCACCAAAATCAGGTTGTACCTGTAGAAGCAAAAAACTTCTTTTAGATAATTCTAGAAGCTTGAACTGCTCCCTGTGCTCATTAGTAATGAACTCATGTACCTGGCAGGACACATAAATGTGAAAGAAAAATCTTCTTTGGTGTTAAAATGCAAAGGGAGGTCAAGGGATGGCTCCACCAGTTTGCATTTGTGACAGTTTACTGCAGTCAACAGCCATGGGCAGTGGCCTTTGATCAATAAGTTGCTGGTCACTGTGGAAGCCTGGCATTTGCATGGTATTGTGGCTGGACTCTGGCCAGCAGACAAGCACTCATACAGCCACTCACTCCTGTCTCCTGTGGGACAGAGAGAAAATAGGAAGGAGGTGAGAAGACTTGTGGATCAAGATAAAAATAGTTTAGTAGGTGAAGCAAGGGTGTGCACATAAGCAAAGCAAAGGAGGAATTTGTCCACTACTTCCCTCTCAGCAGCAGCCAGATGTTTAGCTGCTTCCTGGAAAGCAGAGTCTCTGAATGCTAGTGGTTACTTTGGAGGACAAATGGCATACAAGTATTCTCCTTTTTTGCCTTCTCTCCTTGAGTTTTGATTGCTGAGCATGATGTGATGCGGCACAGGATATCTCTTTAGTCAGTCTTAGTCAAACGCCCTGCCTGTGTCCCCTCCCAGTTTATTAACCACCCAGTCCACTCACCACAGGAGGTATAGTGGGAAAAAGATACATTCTGGACATTGTGCAAGCACTGCAGCAATAGCTGAACACTGGTGTGTCGTCAACGCCATTTTAATCAGAAATCCAAAACACAGCACTTGTACAGGCTGCTATGAAGAAAATTTACTCCATTCCAGCCAGACTCAGTACGGATGGATTCATAAGATGATACTGAGCCAGGGAAATAAGGAGAGAACCACAGAAATTGCAGTTGGCAATAGGAGCTAGTGAGGAATAAAGTCTTAACATCTTCAGTCCTATACCAAAAATTAGTGCTAGGCCCAGCGGAACATAGTGGGTGATGCTTAATTGCAGGATATGGACTGCAGGCCTTGGAACTGGAGTAACACCACATCCAACAAGTATAACAAGCAACAGAATTGGAGGTGTATAGTAGGACATCCTGAAAAAGTCCATTAATAACAACTGCATTAACTACAGTAAGCGAATGCCTAAACAACAACTTCAAGCGGCATTCTAATTTTGTCCTTGTTTCTATGCTAGAAGGAATTTCCAGATCATGGACAAGAAAGCATTGTGGATATAATTCAGCAGAGCATAAGATCTGTTCATTTGCTGGAGGTTCTTGCCCAGAGATACAACATACTGGATCTTCTGATGTATCAGCATGTACAGTTCTTGCTCCATCTTCACAAGTTAGGACTAGACAAGACAATATTCTACAACTCTTTATCTTAGTGATACCATCAAGAAATTCAAAAAGTCTGGCAAATTACTGGTAAGAGTGTTAAGACACAGCAATAGGAGAGCAAACCCAGTATTATATTAGCAGGAAAAGTCTGGAAATTGCAAGAATTTAATATCAAAGTCTTATCAACCTTGTCAGTCACCTGCTTTGTCCTCTCAGGAGGAATTAGAGTAAGGTGGCATGAGTCCAAGAACATACAACTTTTGAAACTTTGTCTGTCCTAGACAAGGAGAAGTTGCCAGACTGTTCAGCTGGAGATGTCTGCAGTTCTGCACAGACATTTGACATGTCCTCAAGTGTGGTTAAAAATAAAAATTCTGCATAATACTTCATCTAATGCACTAACTTTTTTTTTATTTTAGTTTTCTTTTTCTTATTTATCTAGCTTTTCTGCATCTTTATTGCATTGCCACCTTCCTTTCATGAGATTCTTCTGTTTAAATAGGCTAATAAAAAGCATAACAAAAGTTGTCACTTTTGGTAGGTAGAATATCAGGGAAATTCTTTCTACAGTCCATTGTGGAGTTTATCAATGGTTTGAGTGAATCCCTCAACAGAATCCTCACTACCCATGGAACATGAATGACTTCTCCCCCTTGGCTTGTCCTTCATGCACCAAAAAAAATTTTGGCTTAGTTCTTTAAACTTAGCTCTTTACCCCAGCACTGACTTTTTCCTTATGTACCCAAAATGTCCCTAGAAAACCCCCATACAACATCAAAATGTAAGAAAACTCCCTCTCTGAGAGTTTTACTTTAGCTACAGCGTTCATATCAGTCCCATTTAGTACTTAACTATAAAAATTTGGAAGAAAAATTTTATAAGCCTTGGAGAAGCCACAGCTTGCCATTGGGAGAAGAATTATCCTGAAAAAACAACAACAAAACTCCTTCCAATTAATTCAGGCAAGTTCAGAGGGAGTGCCCTTAACAGACTGGTAACAAGCATAAAACCCAGTGGAAGATTCTGACCCAGAGATGCAAGTTAGACGTAGGTAAGTGAACAACAAAGACTTAGGGCAGTTACACATGATCAAGGCCTGAAATTGAGATAAGGGGATCCATTTGGGGAAGCTGACAGGAACCTCCTTTTCTAAATGTGCTGTGCTCCTCTTTTAAATTTTTTAAAGGTGTCTGGGCTGCTCAGTAGCTGAGTCAAGGCAATTGTTCATGCATATTCCAGCCCTGTGGCAAATGTGAATTAATGTGTGATCTCTCAGCCTTCACATATTGAGGCAAAGCTCAACTTTTCTTTTATTAGCTGCAAGCTAACCCTGCACACAGACCATGGCAAGGGATCGTCTGATGTTATCACCTTGTTCAGGAGACTGAAAGCTTCCACTCAGGCACTTAAAAATAAAGGCAATCTGACAAGTGTCAATAGTCATTAGTAACTACTTTTTCAGGGATAATGATGAGGTGAGGAAGTCGAATGCCACAGTAGTAGAGTCTCAAGTGAGCTACAGGTTTGAATAAATCATCAAAAATGGATCAAAACTATCTATTAGAAAGCGAGCTGTTTACAGGCAACTAATTATAAGTACCCAGATTTGAAAGTACTTCAGTCTTTGAAAAAGGTTGTTGATTTTTCCAGGTGGCTCAAAAATTCTCAAATAATAGATCAACACAATCTCCTCCTGTACCCTTGGCACTCATTCCAAGAAAAAGCAGAAGTTTTGAAAGTGTTTCCTACGTGATTGCTTACTGAACTCTGTGAGCTTCAAGTGAGTCCAGGATAGGATGGGGTGCTGGCCCCACAGCTTTCTTACAGACTGAAGAACTTGCGTCATTAAGCAGTGGTAGATTGAGCAGTCCTTGAAGGTCACTTTAAACTAGGCCCAGTAAGACCATTAGTAAACAGTAGCCGAATTCTAAAGATGTACCATTACCTTTTCCTTCTAAGGAGCAGACATGGATGGTGCTCTGTCAATAGGGTCAAATCCTGCCTGATTGGTGTCCTGAGAATCTTGGACATTTCCTAAGCAAGGCTGACAGATATTTTCTGTAAGGCCATAATTGCAGAATAGCCTCTCCAAGCACTTATTCACATGTTTCACTTGCTGTGCTATTTCTGCTCCAAGGAAGGGGGATATTTTGGTGGGATAAGAAGTAGGAAGCTGCTTCCTATTTGATACAAGTAGTTGGGGAATACAACTTCTCTGTACATTGCTGATCACTGGCTATTGTAGTAGCCTTCTGGATGCTGCAGTATGAGAGAGGAGCCCTTTTAATTTACACTTGTAGGAGCTAGCTGTCCCCACACACTGTCTGATATTTAATAAAGAATCCTTTCTATCTTTCCCTCTTCCCTTCCCAGTATGCCCCATGCCTTTCAGCCATAGTCATGCAGATAAAGGACCTGCCCACCAGGTGGAAAATGTGCAGGGACTGACTGTAAGCACAAAATCAGCAAGCAAATGTTGCATAATGTGGATTATCATTTCTACTAGAAGCAAACCAGTGTGTGTGTGTGTGTGTGTGTGTGTGTGTGTGTGTGTGCGTGCGCATATATGTGAAGAAAACATCAGGATTGGACTACCTCTTCTGCTCCATAAATCTATGGAGGAGAAACCATCAACTTTCTTTTCCCTAACAAACCCATCTTTTTGATGGCAGCAATGAATTAATAAGGAAATGGAACCCTTCAGCATTGCCCCTTTGCACAATTTAATTGTTCTCCTCCTGTCCTGTTGCTATTGTCTTCAACCAGAAAGCCCAAGCAAAGCTCAGATGCTGTTTCAAATACATTTAGGAAGTTTTCAAAAGCACAAGGAGTCTGGCAGGTGATACACTTTTCTTCATGATTCTGTTTTCACCAAAATCTATTTAGAAGTGCAGCCTCCACATCTATGAGACAATGGCTCAAACCTGTTTAGCTAAGTGACAGTAAGGCTTATGGAGTTGACCATTACAGAGGGACTTTTGAGGAGCACTGGAGCTAGACAGCTCTTCAGATTGCAGTGTTGCTCTGTTCTGCACTGTCATCCCCTGCTGCCCTTGAGGCAAGAAGGGTCATGTGCAAAAGAACAATACAAAGCCATATTTCCCAAGAGCATAAAGCATAACACATCAGTCTTCTCACAGATCCTCCTTGCTCGGGTCTAAAAGCTACCAAGAGCTACCAGGATTTAAAGCTGCCAGAACTATAAACTAGGCTTGAAGGGGTGATAATAGACTCATCCATGACAAGCTCTGGGATGACATGCCAAGGTCAGAAGGACAGGTTGCTACTAAGGACCCCTCAGCCTGGGTACACTGCAGCACACTTGAAGTCTTAGACAGATGAGTCAGTAGCTCCTGAGGTAATAAGAGCCAACAGGGAAACACCATGAAATATCTCAAGGGAGCTAAAGGATGTTCCGCTAGGAAGGCGACACAGCCAACAGCCCATCTGAAGTGTCTGTGTTGGGATGAGTTCAGGAAAGCATGTGTGGCTGGAGTTTAACTTGTCAAGGGATGAAATGAGTAATAATAAAGGTTTCTACAGTATGTCAGTCAGAAAAGGAAGGTCAAAGGAAGTGTACTCACACTGTGGCAAGCAAGGGTACAAGACTGGCAAACTGGTAACAATGGACGAAGGCTGAGGTACTCACTAATTTTTTTGCCCCAGTCTTCAGTGGAAACCTCTCTTCCCACACCTCTCAAATGGAAGGACAATAAGACAGGGACTGGGGGATCCCTCTTGCCATAAGAGAAGATCAGGTTCAGGACCATCTGAGGAACATGAACATACATAAGCCTATGGGTTCCGATGAGATGCATCCCACAGTCCAGAGGGAATTGGCTGGTGTAGTTGCCAAGCCACTCTCCATGACACTCGAAAAGTCTTGACAGCCAGGTAAAGTCTGGAATGGACTGGAAAAAGGGAAAAATTACACACATTTTTAAAAAGGGTAGAAAGGAGGGCACTGGAAAGAACTGACCTGTCAGCCTCACCTCTGGGCCTGGGAAGATCATGGAACAGATCCTCTTAGGAGCTATGATAAAGCACGTGGAGAACAGAGAGGTGATTCGGGACAGCCAGCACAGCTTCCCCAAGGGTGAGTCTTGCCTGACCAACCTAGTGGCCTTCTGTGATGGAGTGACTACATCAGTGGGCAAGTCCAACTCTTAGCCTTCCACCCATTCCTAAGAGTCACAGCATGTGCCTGAGAGCATGTTCAAACATTTCTTGAACTCTGTCAGGCTTGGTGCTGTGACCACTTCCCTGGGGAGCCTGTTCCAGTGTCCAATCATGCTCTCTGGGTGAAGAACTGTTTTCTAATATCCAACCTAAAGCTCCCCTGACACAACTGCAGGCCAGTCCCTCAGGTCCTGTCACTGGTCACCACAGAGAAGAGATTAGTGTCTATGCCTCCTCTTCCCCTCACAAGGAAGTTGTAACTGCAATGAGGTCTCCCCTCAGTCTCCTCTTCTCCAGGCTGAGCAGACCAAGTGCCCTCAGCCAATCCTCATACGGCTTCCCCTCTGTAGCAATGGAGTTATGGAAAAAGTCCTGCCAAAGATGGACTGGTGAATCAGAAGTTTTTAATGTTGTTTAAACACGTGTTAAGATGGCTTTTTGCAGAGTCACTGCTTTTTCCCAACACCCTCTGTAAAACTCCTTATCTCTCAGGCAGGAGTGTCCTGGGAAGATGTCCTAAGGTGTTCTCATTGGTCCTTTGTTAACCCCTTCCTTATTTGGCTGTTAACTCCCTACCTGATTGGTGTTTTGTAAGACCCCTTACCTTACATGGCCCTCTTTGACCCTCCCAAGAGCTTTATAAACCCCTACCTCACAATAAACTTGGGCATACACCTTCCAGGTAATGGACTGAAGCCAGGCCTGAAGGTTCTCCCCCTCCAACGCATCTACCGTAACCCTCAAGGCCCTTCACCATCTTCGTTGCCCTCCTTTGGACACTCTCTAACAGCTTAATATCTTTCTTATACTGTGGTGCCCAGAACCGTCACAATGTTCAAGATGAGGTCACACCAGTTCAGACCAGAGCGGAACAATCCTCTCCCTCGAAAGGCTGGGGATGCTTTGCCTGATGCCCCCCCGGGACACGGTTGGCCCTCACGGCTGCCAGGGCACTGCTAACTCATGTTTAACTTGCCATGGACCAAGACCCCCAGGTCCCTTTCCATGGCACTGCTTTCTAGCATCTCATTCCCCAGTCTGTATGTAAATCCAGGGTTGCCTCATCCCAAGTGCAGAATCCGGCACTTGTTGCACTTCATATGGTTGGTGATGGCCCAGCCCTCTAATTTGTCCAGGTCTCTCTGCAGGGCCTCCCTGCCTTCAAGGGAGTCAACAGCTCCTCCCAGTTTTGTATCATCTGCAAATTTGCTTAGTATCCCTTCTCTTCATTGTCTGGTTTGGAAGGGATCTTTAATGATGTTTGAACTCAGTCCACTTCAGAGCCATTTCACTTTTTTCCAAACTTGTTTCATACTATTCCTTGCTCAAATTACTTGGGAGGAAAGAGTCAGAAGTAGTTTGTTTTTCATGCTTTTTTAATGCAAATATATTTCTTTCCCCAGTCCTTGAAGGATCCTAACTCTTTGTGACAATTACTCTTAAAAATTGAAGATTCTCACCTTTTTTTCTTTGTAAAAAAATCATATGCTCTTACAGCAAAATAATTTTGAAGGAACATGGATTTATTACTGTTGTCCATTGATCCCAGTATAATACTATCTCACTCATTTAAATTCTTTCTCAGAAGCATCAGGGTAAACAGGGGTTCATCACCTTCAAGAATTTCTTTTAGATCTGCAATAGCAAGTCGTTCATAAATGCTTACCTATGACACCAATAATCTAAAGCAATTAATTTATGTGAATTTCAGCTGTTCTCCAGACTTTATCACCAAAGATTGAGGCTGACTGCATGAAGACATTTAAAGGATGCAATCACTCTGTTTTCCTCAGGGATACCATACAGCAACAACTCAAATAACAAAGGTTACACTGCGTGAAACCACAAAGCAAAACTCCTACAAGCTGCATACTAACAACTGGAGCATAACACAGGTAGGTAGAAATTATTTTTTCTAACTCTTACAGAGTAACCTTACATATCAGCACAAGGCCAGTGATGTCAGTGACTGGCTGAGAAACCAGTTGTAATGCAAAGGACAAATGTGTGAAACTTTGTAGCATTAGTGGGTTTTAAGCATTAGGTGATTCACCTCCTCAATTCCAGTAAGCCCGAACCAATCTTTTATTATTATACTGGTCTTTTATTCCACAGAAACAGTTTTACATGTGTTGTGGGGCAAAGCTAATCTAAAGGCAGACCTATGAGTCATCTTTGAATGGGGAATCCTTTAAACACATGAAGAAAAGTTAGGGGATTTACAGCCTTCCTAGATCATCCATGCCAGGGACATGGCTGGGGAAAAAGCTGAGCCATCTTTCTACCAGAGGATCTCTCAGCTGCTGGGAAGGACAGCCATAAGAATTTTGCTGAGTAATATGGAGACTGAGTTCCAAAGCTGATGCAAGTCACATTCTCTGATGAAAGAGAAGGAAAGTTTCACAAACATTTTAAATCAGAGTAGTCTGGCAGTTGCTTTAGTGTGTCAGCAAGTTTCCCACCTGGAGGGCCAAGCCATACCAAGCAAGAGTCACACAGCAGTTAGGCAGAGTTTTGTCTTCCCGAGCCAATTCTGTGCTCCTTCAGAAGAAGGAACTGTGTTAAAAAAAGGCAGCAGAATCAGTTCTATATCAATGCAAGACTCTTCCAAAGAGGATAAATATTGATTAAAGAAAATTTAGGAATTTTCTGGAACAGGCAAGAAGTTCTGAGCCAAAGAGCCCAAATTTACAAATAAAACATCACAGTAAAGTTAGCTTTTGGCAAGGGAAATGCATTCCCCACCTTAGCTGTGCATTAATTAACCAGGCATTTTACTTCAGGGAATAAAATATTGCCCTTTGTTGTTTGCAGCCCTTTCTGCTAACCCACTCTCTTTGTGTAGCCTGAACCTGTTGAGCAACCAAAGCTCTAAATTGACTGCTAATTTTGTGTTGGGTCAAATTAATTTTGAAACCAGATTAATTAAAGCAGATGAAGCTTTGTTTATCCATTATTCATGAAGCTCATTGGAACAGGAGAGAGTACATTAGCTTTATTTGGGATATTACTTTGCTTTAATGAACTCTATTTTTTGACTCTTAATGCTCCTTTTGAGTAAGAGTTCAGGTTTGTATTGTTGGGTGTTTTGTTTTTTTTTTTTCCTTTGGTGGTCTTAGTACAAACAATGTAATTAGCTGATTTTCTTGCTCCAAAAGAACTACAGCTGACAGACTCCAGCAGTGGCTGTCTCTTGCCATAATCTTGCAGGGGGAGAAAAGGGCATGCGTGAGTGCTGAGCAAGGATCTCCTGCTCATCCTCTCCTCTTGCAAATGGAGGCTGCAGAGAGGGAAAGGATATGTTCACTGAGCATCAGAGTCAGATAACCCACTGATGGTCAGAAGAGGTTGCTGGATAAATAAAACAGAACCACCTGAGAGCGTTTGAGTGTCAGTGTGGATGAGCCGGTGAAGAATTCTGTTCCCCATGAAGCAGTGATTTATAGAAGCTGAGCTAGACATGAGGGGGTGTGAAGTACGGGCTAGAAAATATTACTGGAGCTATTACAGCTCCTTTCACAAATAGTGTAAACCCTCTGGATAAGGTTTAGTTCTAGAAGCTCTGTCTAAAACGATGTATTGAGACCTGAGATACTTATTTTCTCAGAAACTAATGGTATTTATGAACAAGTGGAAGACTGGAATTCCTCAGAGTGAACAGAATAAAAATAGAGCTTTGCTCAAAATTTGCAGCAACATCATATTTGTAAATAAAATTAGCTAAGCAAATATAAGTTAAACAAAGGAAAGGTTGTCTTCTCAAAGTAGATTGTACTAAATTAAATAAAATATCAACATGCCAATTAAAGAAGATACAGAGATAGATTTGTGTACAAAGACAAAAGGATAATTTGCAAATATGGAAGGCAAAACATTTAAGACTGCTAACCCCCAAGCCTTTTTCCTGTAAAACAAACTGATTGACAGATCTCATTGCCACAGGATGTTAATGAGAACTGATGAAGTTAAAGACAGAAGTGGTTACCCATATGACTTAGGTAAACATCCAGGTACAACAGTGAGAACACTGTAAGGGATCCAAAAATAAATTTCAGTTTATGAAACAGCAGCAAAGAATCAGGATGAAGCTTTCATAGAAAAAAAAAATCTATTTTCCTCTTACAGAGCTTGGCTGAAGTTATAATGTTAGGCACTGGGAAAAAAACCAGCAACCCAAAAAAACAAAACAAGATAAGAAAGCACACATAGGAATCAGTTTATTCTGTTAACTGTGGTATCCAAATATCTCATGATCTCCATGTATTTATCCTCACAATCCACTTATAGAAGTGAGAAAATAATTTGTGTTTTAGAAATGAATGGAAAGAAACTAAAGCTGTGATCCTCAGAAGTGTTTAGGCACCTAATTACTCCTTCACACAAAACTGTACTAGTAAGGAACTGATCTTTGTTCCCAAGGTGTAGTTCCCTTGTCACTGCTTTGTTGCTCTTCTTAAGATTAGGTGGTCCAAATTGACTATTATAGCCATATTTTTTTGTGTCGATCAACAAAAAAAGTATTTTTCCTTTGCTTCTGAAGAGAAAGATGGTTGCTAAGCAAAAGAGTACCCAGCAAAGGGAATGTGAAGTGGTTAGAGAGATCAAGGCAAGAAACCAGAATGATGATGTGAGAGCTTATGTTCCCTTTATTCATGGCACTTTTATTAGTGCTGTATTTTCAGATAGCTAAAGTGCTGTTGTTACATCACTACAGAAAGCATCAGGATGTGGAGAAGAGGAAGGAAAGAACAAAAGGCTGTAAAGTACTGAAAAAGGGGGATAAAACTTACAGTAAAGTTGCTAGATAGAGTCATGGCTGTTGAAGACTAAACCTCATGTAATGGGGCTATATATCTGTTTTAGTTATCATTATGGTCAATGCTATCCAATAAACTTCTATTAAGTAGATCAGTCCCAGGGGGTATAGTTCCTGTTTATGAGCTGGTCATTACCACATCTTGAGCTAAATAAATTTGGAACCTGAAGGCTGAAATTTTTATAGGAAATAAATTCTTTCAACCTTGGAGTTTCTTAGCTCTGGACACAATGAAACCAAGCTAAGTGGGGAACACTGCAGTATGTTTACAAAGATATGCTCACCTGGCTGCTCTAGCACAGCTCTGCTCACTCTCATACTGTTTTCAGAAACTGGCACAAAACATAAATAAGCTAGTCAAGGAGTTTTATTTAGGTAGTGGTTTTGCCTTCTCTCTGCACAACAATATTTTTCATCTGGTAGAACCGGTCTCAAGGAGTGCGGCCCTCAGGTCAGCTGACTGCTCATCTGCCCTGCTTGGAGACAAGAAAGTTTGATGAGACTGATGGAATTGAGGGTTCACCCTGTGTATCCGGCTGGGAGAATTACAGGCAGGCAGTGGTCTGGCTGGCATGGGTAGCATGCAGGGCCAGAAGAAATAGAATTTTCTTAATAGTGAGAAGCAACTGCACTATCTCTATGTGAATCCCAGCACTTTGATTGGCTGATGGCTGTAAACAGCCAATTAGGCTGCACATGTTTGCAAATTAATAAATGGTCATTCCACTGTGGCTAAGTTATATAGCAATCCTCAGTGTGGCTTGCTGAGAACATTCCTCCACTGCTGACTTTAATTGTTATTAGTTTGCATTATATGTAGAATAGGGAAATCTTTTAATGTAATAGCTGTAAGCGCTAAAACTGAGTGAATAATTCATAGCAAGTTATTTATTCAATAAATTTACCCTCTTTTACTCTTCATTTTTTCAGAAACAAGTTTATTATTTTCTCAAAAGAGTGGTTATTATTCAGAATTAATTTCTAATCCGTTTATCAGAATGTCTCTTGCTCTGCAGATCCCGTGGGTAGGCTATTTTTTACTAAATCAGTAAGACACACAGCACGACTACCTCCCCTCTTCTGATGTGTGTTGCCCTTCACCAGAAGTTTCCAGAGCAGACTTAGGTTTAACCAAAGGCAACCTGCCTCCTCTTTCTCCCACTGTCCCTGACATGTGTCCTGCCACAACACTTTTACCTTCTACAAAGGGTGGTCCAGGAAAGTGGTCAATGCTTTGAAGGTTGAGGCAAATTTAGGACTGAGAATTTCTGTTACTGTGATGAAGAACATGTATGATTGTCCTGTCCACCCTGCCTTCAGACAGTGGATGCAGAATATAAGAGATGCAGGAGAGATTGCTTTAGGATCCAGGACTGGTATGAGAAATCCATTACAAACTGCCCACTGATAAATGGCATCACAAAGTGTCGGAGGACCCCAAAACATAGGCTGTTGTTATTTTTACTTTTTTCTTTTTTTTTTTTTAATTATTATTATTATCTTTCTTTCTTTCTTTTTTTTTAATAGTTCACAGCCAAAGGAAGGCAGATGAGAATCAACACAAAGGAAGGAATAACCCCCACTCTCCATATAACTGCATCAAGCTGCCCTCTGTGCACCTCTCCTGGCTCAAAACTTTCGAGCTGAGAAGGTTATAGCTCTGCTTTTTTGAGCCTATTTGCAGCAATGCTTAGATCTACACCTCATGGTGCACCTGAGGTGTCTGCCTCAGGTATTTACACGCATACATGAGATCTGAGAAAAGCTGAGCTAATCAGTGAGTCTTAATTAATAAGCTCTGCAATCTCACAACATTTTGCATTGCTCCCTTGCCTTCCCCCAAGTTTCCCAGGGATTGCTCCTACCCCTCCTGCCGAGGTGTGCTCCCCCTCAAGGGCTCTGGCTCAGAGCAGCTTCTGTGTTACTCACAAATCTGCCAGACAGCTCTGCAGCCCTTCTCTTTCCAGTTAGTGGGTGGTCATCAGCATAATGCTGTTTGCTATCATCATGGGGGGATCTACTGTTTACCGAAGACCAAGTGGGAAAGCAAACAGTTTAGGTAAGCTCTGCTGATAGTGGAGTACAGCTTTATTTAGTAGAATTTGATTCATAGAATGGTATCCCAAGGTTCTTATCAAAGTTAAATAATACATAATAGCAGAGGGAGAGAGAAATTAAGAGGCATAGGCATGGGAGCAGAGATGTTTTCAGATGAGATTTTAAAATAGATGGAGAAGCAGTGAGGCAGAAAGAACAACGGGAAAAAGGGACTGTTCCAGATGGTGGGAGATACAAAGGGAAATAGCTTTTGCAACAGCCGCGGTTTGAGCATAATCAGGCACAGAGAGATGGCCGATGTCATTTGGAGAGGAAAATGGAAAGAGGAAGGAAGAGGAATTCCAGGAGATGAACTGGGAAAAGGTCACAGAAGGCAAAGAAAGGAATGAATGGGGAGCTGAGGGAGCTTCCTCTGTAAATGTCATTATGGCGATTTGAAAAGCCAATGCACCTGCAAAAAGACTGGTGTGTGTTCAGGATGGCTGGAGACAAGAAGAATTTCTTTTTATCCAATAAGTCATGAGAAGGAGTCAAGGTGCTGCTAGAGATATAGCAGATTATGATAGTCAAAGGACCACCTGTTTCTATCCCATGTGACTTGAAGTTGTCTCCATTTTGCTGGGTGGAAGAAATAAGTAGTTGCGGTACACATCTCTAAAACTAATATGGAAAAGAGAAGAATACTGCAGGAGGAAACTCTGGTGACCAGAGTGCTTCTGCCTGGCAGTGCATGAGACAGGGTTGTACTATGACTAGTTTGGGTCGTGAGACAAGTAATTAAATGCAGATCTCCCAGTGTGGCAGCTGTTGCACTTCCAACTCATGAACTCTCCTGTGTCAAATGTGCAGTGGTCATTCCATTGACACAGACAGTGAGGACTCCAGTGAGTGCACTTTCAGGGCAGCAATATAAAGTTGCCCACTGCTCTGTGCGTAGTCTGAACCTTCTGTGGATAGTTCTGAAGACACTGCTGTATGCTACAGCATCTTAAGGGTTGCTCATGTTTATACTGGAGGGAAGGAATATTTTCACTACTGGAGGAACCCTCAGTGTGTTTATATAAAATCATAGAATAGTTTGGGTTGGAAGGGACATTTAAAGGTCACCTAGTCCAACCTCTCTGCAATGAACAGGGACATCTTCAACTAGATCAGGTTGCTCAGAGCCCCATCCAACCTGACCTTGAATGTTTTCAAGGATAGAGCATCCACCATCTCTCTGGGCAACTTGTTCCAGTGTCTTGCCACCTTCATTCTTTTTCCTTATAGCTAGTCTAAATCTACCCTCTTTTCATTTAAAAACATTAGCCCTTGTCCTATCACAACAGGCCTGCTAAAAAGTTCATCCCTGTCTTTCTTACAAGCCCCCTAAAAGTACTGGAAGCCTGCAATAGGGTTCCATTTCTTTTCCATGCTGGACAATGCCCGCTCTCTCAACCTGTTATCATAGGACATCCGTCTAATCATCTTCATAGCCCTCCTCTGGACTGACTCTAAGAGGTTTGTGCCTCTCCTGTGCTGAGGACCCCAGAGCTGGATGCAGCACTCCAGGTGGGATCTCAGAGAGCAGAGGGGCAGAATCACGTCCCTTCACCTGCTGCTCATGCTTCTTATGATGCAGCCCAGGATATGGCTGGCTTTCTCAGCTGTGAGCGCACATTGATAGCTCATGTTAACTTTGTCATCCAGCAGTACACCAAGTCCTTCTCCACTTGACCGCTCTCAAACTTTTCACCACCCAACCAGCACACATACAGGGACCTGCCACAACCCAGGTGAAGGACCTTGAACTTGTCCTTGTTAAACCTCATGAGTTTCCCATAGACCCACTTCTCAAGCTTATCCAGGTCCCTCTGCATGGTATCCCAACCCTCAGGTGTGTCAACCTCACCACTCAGCTTGGTGTCATCTGCAAACTTACTGAGGGTCCACTTGATCCCACTGTCTATGTCATTGATGAAGATATTAAATAGTACTGGTCCCAGTACAGACCTCTGAGGGACACCACTTGTCACTGATTTCCATCTGGATATTACGACACTGAATGTGACCATCCAGCCAATTCCTTAGTCACTGAACAGTCCATCCATCAAATCCATCACTCTCTAATTTAGAGAAGGACGTTGTGGGGGACCATATTAAATGCCTTACAGCAGTGCAGATAGATGACGTCTGTAGCCCTTCTCTTGCCCACTGATGTAGTCACTCCATCACAGAAGGCCACTAGGTTGGTCAGGCAAGACTCACCCTTGGGGAAGCTGTGCTGGCTGTCCCGAATCACCTCCCTGTTCTCCACGTGCTTTATCATAGCTCCTAGGAAGATCTGTTCCATGATCTTCCCAGGCCCAGAGGTGAGGCTGACAGGTTGGTAGTACCCAGGAAATGGAAAGGAAAGTGGATGCTCGTCTGGCAGGAGAGGTTATAAATCCATCAAGATGAAACACATGCTGGGAAGAGACCTAAAACTTGGAAGCCACTTTATGTGTAGCCCTAGCCTCTGTAGGGGCAGTCTCCACATATTCCCTTTAGAGCTATCACAGCTCAGAACACAAAAGGAAGCCACAGCCCTGGCAGTGAGGGCATTGATCCAGCAGCCCCTCCAAGAGCCCACAGAGAGAGGAGCTGCAGAGAAGCTGCAGGGCATAGCAGTGTCTTAAAATTTGTTTCAAACTTTTGCTGTTTGTAGCCTCTGTGCCTGAAAAACAGAGGTCAACCAAAAGGCCACAGAAATGAAAGAGGGAAGGAAGGAGAGAGACTGGTTTTGCCAGTACAGAAACCAGATAGCCCCCCCCTTTAGGAAATGTCTGATTTCAAACTTCAAAGGAAACAAGCTATGTAGACGACCATATTTATTTATTTTTCAGTGCAGAATTCCCAGCAAGAAATAATCTTGTATTCAAATATTATCAGAAGGACTTCCATATTTTTTTTCTCACAGATAGAGGGACTTGGAGCAATATTAGTCTTTAGGACAAGTAATTTTCCTAATAATATACATATCCCAAATCTGCCTCACTATTTCTTACAGTACCAAATTGGTCTACAGAATTGTTGTGCAATGTGCAAGACCTTGCAAGAACAATCATCTTTTCTACTCTCATTGAAAATTATTGTCATACATTGAGAACAAGACAGAGTGGTGGGGAAACCTTGTATGGTGATGGGCCACAAACAATTGGTTGATGCAGAGGAGGATGGAGAAGCTGAGGTTGATCTCAATGAGG